>NW_027411710.1:227500-229776 GCF_047663935.1 Musca autumnalis
GTCCTTCCTTCTGTCTGTCTGTCCTGCTGGCTGGAGCGGACGATAACTCTCGAACGGATGAACCGATTCGGTTCAAATTTTGGCTTTCGTAATATTTTGCCCAAACTTAGTTTAAGTTCGAAGATGAGCTACATCGGCCCACTCCTTCCGGTACCTCCCCCACAAAAGTTCGAAAATGTTCGGAAAGTTTGTGCGCACGATAACTCTTAAAGGGAGTGACCGATTTGGTCCATACTTTGTATAGCGTAAACTTTCTACCAGGGTAATATGAGGTTCCAATATGGTCTCAATAGGTCCACTCCTTCGGGTACCTCCCACACAAAATTTCGCAAAAGTTCAGTTTAGGGCCATCTCTCGAATCGCTTTGATTTTTGTTTTAGAAACTTGTATTCACTGCCCTCCATACGACGGTACAAGTACCATCAGGGGCAAGTCCATACTTCCTGAGAAAATAGCATGAAAGTTGCAAAAAACCCCTATGACACCGTGTGAGGTGGTTGGAGCTCAAGATAACTCTCGAACGGATCTGCCGATTCGGTCCAAAATATGGCCTTAGTAATATTTTGCCCAAACATAGTTTAAGTTTGAAGGTACCTCCCCCAAAAAAGTTCAAAAATGTTCGGAAAAATTGTTCGTACGGTAACTATTGAAGGGAGTGGCCGAATTGGTGTATACTTTACACATCCTAATATATCTACCAGATATAGATCAGGTTCAAATATGGACTATATTTGTCCACTCCATCCGGTACCTCCCACACAAAATTTCGGATAAGTTCACTTTAAGACCTTATATCGAATCACTTTGATTTTTGTTGAAGCAACTTGCATTCGCTGCCTGAATTACGAAGGGGCAAGTCCATACTTCTTGAGCAAACAGCCCGAAGAGTGTAAAAACCCCCAATGGCACCATATGTTGTGGCTGGAGATCCATTTCCATAACGGTCAATGTCGATCCATTCCTTTTAGTATCTCCTCCGCAAAACTTTTGATCTTTAATCCTAATCAACGCCCAAAATTTTTAAAACCCACTAAATACATACGTATTTTGGGAAAAAAATGTTTCACTATACACAGGCTGAGGGTATATCTCTGTCGGCAAAGCCGACTGACTTTTTTACTTGTTGAATATTTTGGAAAACATGATTGGAAATTCGTTACATTTTCAATTTGAATTTTTCCATATCATTCCAGGAAATGTATAATTTCTCATAGAATTCTTGCAAATATATTTGAGGTCGCTGGAAATTCATTGAAAAGGGAGAAATTGTTTCTAACTTTTGTTTTTGAAATCAAACAAGTAAAAACAATCAGTCGGCTTTTCCGACAAAGATATACCCTCCTCAGCCTGTGTGAATTGAAAAACTTTTTTCCAAAAAAAAAAAAAACTTATGTATGTATGTAGAGTAGGGTGGGGCGATTTGTGTGGAAGCAAAAAAACCTTAATGAGCCCTTCGCGTTTCTGATTCCTGGGATTGAACTGAGCAAAAAAGTCCACTGGACCATATATCTACCGTGAAAGTCGAGCCTCCCGATTTTGACTTTAAGTTTTTTATTGACGTTTTTTGGATATTTCGGCATATAACAGACAAACCATTGGGATTTTCGATCCAACACTAAGACAAACATTGTAGCCAAGATCGTAATTGAAAACTCTCTAATACATCGCAAAAGCATTGGAACGCTCCTTCAGGCAGTTTTGGCCTTAAGAATGTGCAAACTTTTCGGAAAATGTCGATAAATGACATTGTGCTACAAAATTTGACCCGAAAAATATTCAAGTGTTCTGATGCAAAATTATATCGTGTTGGGATCCATGGACAACGACAATGCCTTTATTTCGTTTGGGTCACTTCGTTTTATTTTTTTATAACGGTAAAAGTATTGAAAATCTGGGTTTCTTACATTTTCAAATTTAAACGGGCATATCTTACTTTTTCCACAACGGATTTCTTTTGATCCTTCTTCCTTTTAAAGGGGTGAATAATGTCTTTTGAATAAGCTATTATTGTTTTAAATCGGTTAACAAATGGCTAAGTTATAGTGGTTTATGTCTGAAAAACCCCACAAAAAACCTATAAAGGAATTTCTCATAATTTTCAAAAATATAATTTTTTTTTTGTTTTGTTCAATATTTATTTTGAAAATTATGAGAAATTCCTTTATAGGTTTTTTGTGGGGTTTTTCAGACATAAACCACTATAACTTAGCCATTTGTTAACCGATTTAAAACAATAATAGCTTATTCAAAAGACATTATTCACCCCTTTAAAAGGA
>NW_027411711.1:0-5000 GCF_047663935.1 Musca autumnalis
GACCTATGTCCACAACTTTTGTTATATAAGTTTACTAGCTGACCCGGTCCGCGTTGCTGGCCCGTTGTTTGGGTTCTCCGTGTAAACTTTAGTTATCTACCCAGTATTGATACACCCATAATTAGGCATCCCTCTAGAAACTTCATAATATAAATCAATGTTTTGACATAAATTCCATATAATGGTATCCCCCAAATTTAAGATATAAAATCTCTTCTATTATACCCTTCACCATAAATCGACAGTTTAAAGCACTTTGTAACCCACATATAATGGTCGGTGCACGTCAATTGACATTGCTATATATTGCATTGTTGGTCTCGGTTGGGGTCGTAATTTTTACTGCAAAGAATTGTTCGTATAGGTCCACGTTTTGATATAGCTCCCATAGAACGGTACCGGCTGATTTTCGCTATTTTTGAGGATTTAACATCATTATCACACCGAAATGGCTGAAATCTGGTTTTAATATATTTTAAAGAGGAGGGCATAAATATTCGTATCGACCGAAAGACACGCCTTTTTATTTGCGCTCGGTATGTAACAGTAATAGGTTCACGTTTTGATATAGCTCCCATAAAACAGTATCTCCCGATTTTCGATAGTTCGGAGATATAGCCACTGTTCAGTATACGTCCTCGTTTTGATATAGCTACCATAGAACGGTGGCGGCTGATTTTCGCTATTTTTTGTGGATTTAACCTCATTCAGGCCGAACGAACGTAACGCCTTTTTTCTTCGCGCTCTATATGCAATAGTGGTAAAATACCCCTCAGCGAAATGTATGTTCCTTCGGGATAAGTATGGCAACATTTATATAATTCATAAAAAAATACTTCTATAAATTGTAGTTTTTATTATCGAGATTTTGCTGTATTTAAAAAATGTATCTTTACCTAGCTATTCCAAGGTCTGAAATCAATGCTCATGAAGTTTCACTTCCCACATTTTGAGATTTTATCCGTAATTATAATATTTTCAAAAATCGAACACGATCGCGGTATTTTGATTCCAATGATGATATTGTATTGTATATCAATAACTTTGTCTGATTTCCAATGGATCTTTCTGGAATTTCGATCTTGTGATATCTCAAGTTATCCGGATTTTACTGTATTCCAAAATGTGGAGTTGATCGCGCAGTCCCACTTATTGTTTAGTGTTCAGCGTTTATAGCGTTTTTAGGCATGCTTACAAAATTATGTATATTATCTGAAATAATAAATGTTTGCAAATTTTGTGATGACCGCGATATTTCACTTTTCGCAATATTTCACTTCCGCGAAGACCATTCAGGGTCAAGACAGTAATTACAGTAGTATTGCAAACAATCTGTAAACAATACGTTCAAAAATATCATGGACTTCAGATTTAAAAAAAAAAATTGAAGGAGAACCTCCGGTCACTGCACTTAGCCGTATTAAAATAGCTCACGACCGCGCTATCCCACTTGTTCAAGCTAGTGTTTATATCATTTTTGTGTCACGCTTACTAAAATTATGTATATTAATTGAAATAATACATTTTAGAAAACTTTGTGATGACCGCGATCATTCGGGGAAAACAATCTGTAAACAATACGTTCCATCGGTCAGTATAAAAACAGCTTACGACAGTTCTAATTAATTGAAATAATACATTTTTGAAAATTTTGGGATGACCGCGATTTTCACTTCCGCGACGACCATTCAGGGTCAAGACTGTAATTACCATAGCATTGCAAACAATTTGTAAACAATATTAAAACGTAACTTGAATTTCGCGGTTTTCTTAAAAAAATTGTGGGGAGGACCACCGGTCACTACACTTAGCGGGATAAAAAAATAGATTACGACCTATTCTCAGACCTAAAAACTCCACATACAAAATTTCATAAGATTTCCCAATCGATTTTTCGGAATTTCTATATAGTGACATCTCAAGTCATCGGGATTTTACTGTATTCCAAAATATGGCGTTGACCGCGTTATCCCACATATTGAAGCCTGTGTTTTAGCGGTTTTGTAGTCACGCTTACTAAAATTAGGTATATTATCTGAAATAATAATTTTTTGAATAATTTGGGATGACCGCGATATTTCACTTCCGCGATGACCATTCAAAATAATATATAGCCTATTTTCACCACCGGTGTTCTAAGTACATTATCTGAAATTTTCAAGAAAATCTATTCAGCCGTTTTTGAGTCTATTCGGAACATACAAACATACAAACATACTAACAAACAAACATACTAACATACACACATTGCCTTTTATATATTAGACTAGCTGACCCGGTCCGCGTTGCTGGCCCGTTGTTTGGGTTCTCCGTGTAAACTTATCTATCCAGTTTTGATACACCCATAATTAGGCATCCCTCTAGAAACTTCATAATATAAATCAATATTTTGACATAAATTCCATGTAATGGTATCCCCCAAATTTAAGATATAAAATCTCTTTTATTATACCCTTCACCATAAATTGACAGTTTAAAGCACTTTGTGACCCACATATAATGATCGGTGCAAGTCAATTAACATTGCTATATATTGGATTGTTGGTCTCGGTTGGGGTCGTAATTATTACTGCAGAGAATTGTCAGTATAGGTCCACGTTTTGATATAGCTCCCATAGAACGGTACCGGCTGATTTTCGCTATTTTTGAGGATTTAACATCATTATCACACCGAAATGGCTAAAATTTGGTCTTAATGTAATTTAAAGAGGAGTGCATAAATATTCGTATCGACCGAAAGACACGCCTTTTTATTTGCGCTGGGTATGCAACAGTTATAGGTTCACGTTTTGATATAGCTCCCATAAAGCAGTACCTCCCGATTTTCGATAGTTTGGAGATATAGTCACTTTTGGGGGTCGTAAACAGTCTTGCAGAGAATTTTCAGTATACGTCCTCGTTTTGATATAGCTTCCATAGAAGGGTGGCGCCTGATTTTCGCTTTTGTTGGTGGATTTAACCTCTGGATAGTGACATCTCAAGTTATCGGGATTTTACTGTATTCCAAAATGTGGAGTTGATCGCGCTATCCCACTTATTGTTTAGTGTTCAGCGTTTATAGCATTTTTTAGGCACGCAAACTTATGTATATTATATGAAATAATAAATGTTTGAACATTTTGTGATGATATTTCACTTCCGCGCAGACCATTCAGGGTCAAGACGGTAATTACAGTAGTATTGCAAACAATCTGTAAACAATACGTTCAAAAATATCATGGACTTTAAAAAAAAATTGAAGGAGAACCTCCGGTCACTACACTTAGCCATATTAAAATAGCTCACGACCGCGCTATCCCACTTGTTTAAGCTAGTGTTCATATCATTTTTGTGTCACGCTTACTAAAATTATGTATATTAATTGAAATAATACATTTTTGAAAACTTTGTGATGACCGCGATCATTCAGGGAAAACAGTCTGTAAACAATACGTTCAAAAATATCAAAGATTTCTGATTTTCTTAAAAACATTGTGGGGAGGACCACCGGTCACTATTCTTAGCAGTAAAAAACAGCTTACGACCGTTCTAATTAATTGAAATAATAAATTTTTGAAAATTTTTGGATGAACGCGATATTTCACTTCCGCAAAGACCATTCATGGTCAAGACAGTAATTACCATAGCAATGCAAACAATTTGTAAACAATATATTAAAAAGTATCTTGAATTTCGCGGTTTTCTTAAACAATTTGTGGGGAGGACCACCGGTCACTACACTTAGCGGTATAAAAAAATAGATTACGACCTATTCTCAGACCTAAAAATTCCACATACAAAATTTCATAAGATTTCCCAATCGATTTTTCGAAATTTCTATATAGTGACATCTCAAGTTACCGGGATTTTACTGTATTCCAAAATATGGCGTTGACCGCGTTATCCCACATATTGAAGTCAGTGCTATAGCGGTTTTGTAGTCACGCTTGCTAAAATTAGGTATATTATCTGAAATAATACATTTTTGAATAATTTGGGATGACCGCGATATTTGACTTCCGCGACGACCATTCAAAAAAATATATAGCCTATTTTCACCACCGGTGTTCCCAGTACATTATCTGAAATTTTCAAGAAAATCTATTCAGCCGTTTTTGAGTCTATTCGGAACATACAAACAAACAAACATACTAACATACACACATTGCCTTTTATATATTAGATAGCTGACCCGGTCCGCGTTGCTGGCCCGTTGTTTGGGTTCTCCGTGTAAACTTTAGTTATCTATCCAGCATTGAAACAGCCATAATTAGGCATCCCTCTAGAAACTTCATAATATAAATCAATGTTTTGACATAAATTCCATGTAATGGTATCCCCCAAATTTAAGATATAAAATCTGTTTTATTATACCCTTCACCATAAATTGAGAGTTTAAAGCACTTTGTGACCCACATATAATGATCGGTACACGTCAGTTAACATTGCTATATATTGGATTGTTGGTCTCGGTTGGGGTCGTAATTATTACTGCAGAGAATTGTCAGTATAGGTCCACGTTTTGATATAGCTCCCATAGAACGGTACCGGCTGATTTTCGCTATTTTTGAGGATTTAACATCATTATCACACCGAAATGGCTAAAATTTGGTTTTAATGTAATTTAAAGAGGAGAACATAAATATTCGTATCGACCGAAAGACATGCCTTTTTATTTGCGCTCGGTATGCAACAGTTATAGGCCCACGTTTTGATATAGCTCCCATAAAGCAGTACCTCCCGATTTTCGATAGTTTGGAGATATAGTCACTTTTGGGGGTCGTAAACAGTCTTGTAGAGAATTTTCAGTATACGTCCTCGTTTTGATATAGCTCCCATAGAAGGGTGGCGCCTGATTTTCGCTATTTTTGGTGGATTTAACCTCTGGATAGTGACATCTCAAGTTATCGGGATTTTACTGTATTCCAAAATGTGGAGTTGATCGCGCTATCCCACTTATTGTTTAGTGTTCAACGTTTATAGCATTTTTTAGGCACGCAAAATTAATATACATAATAATA